>NC_056748.1:775863358-775880858 GCF_019279795.1 Protopterus annectens
GTGTGATGTGTGTGTGAGGGACTGTAGAATGTGTATGTGTGTATGTTTGCTTTTGTTTACTGTTTGTGCGATCTCAGTGTTAGTATATATAAGTAGGGGGGTTTGGGATGTGTTGTAGGTTTGTGGATGTGTGTTGTTTTGTTTGTTTATGTTGTGATGTGGGTGTTGTGGTATATGTCTGACGAGTCTGATCTGTAAGGCTATGGAGTGAATCATTATGGAACTCATAAATGGAGAGATTGGGAACCTCCAGTCACTGGACCCCACACAGTTCGGCTTCGTCAAGGGTAGATCATGCCTCCTGAACCTGGTGGATTTCTTTGAGACAGTTACTCAGGCTATAGATAAGAGAAAGGAGGTACACACGGTTTACCTTGACCTTGCTAAAGCATTTGACACCATTCCCCATTCAGGTATTATTGATAAGCTCACCAGCCTGGGCATAAACCCTTATGTCAGAAGATGGATCGCAAACTGGCTCTCAGACAGATCCCATAAAGTAAGAGTAGCGGGATCTATGTCCGAATCCAGACCAGTAACGAGTGATGTGCCTCAGGACTCTGTCCTGGGGCCCCTCCTGTTTAGCATATACTTCTCAGAAGTACAGGCAAGCACGGAAGGGCTGTGGCTGACTAAGATTGCAGACGACTGCAAACTGGGTGCTATAATGGAGTCTCCGGCCGACATGGAGATCCTCCAGAAGGGCCTAAATGAGACTGATGCATGGTGTCAAAGCCATGGTCTCAAGCTAAATGCAAAAAAATGCGTAGTAATCCCCCTTTGGAAAAAAACAGAGTACCCGCAAACTGCAACATAGGTGATAATCCCCTGAAATCTGAAGAAGAAATAAGGGATCTAGGGACCTAAGTAGATAGTCAGCTTTCCTTTGATAACCATGTTGCCAAAGTGGTTAGAAAGTCCTTCTATGTGACCCATCTGATCATGAAAGGGTTTGCATCAAGATCTAAGGATGTAATGGTGCCCCTCTACTCTTCCCTCATCAGACCCATTATTGAGTACAATGCACCAATTGGAATGTACCTGGCTAGACATCTCCAGCCGCTGGAGAGACCACAAAGGTACCTAACCAAGAGGATTACTGGCCTCAAACAGTTGCCCTATGCAGCACGACTGAAAAAGCTAAGACTGTTCTCTGTTGCATACCACTTTCTCAGAGGCGATCTCTGTCTAACGTACAGAGCCATGTCCAACCCAGAATTGTTGAACATGGTCCATCTTAGCAAAACCAAATCTACTCGAGCTACACGCTCTAGGGATATAAACCTCAACAAAACAATGAAGAGAACATGCTGGAGGGATAGATTCCCTTTGCAGAGACTTCCCTTACTAGGGAACAGGGTCCCAATCTACAGAGCCCCTCACTATCACTCTTCAAGAGGAACCTTGATGAGTGGATGGGTTACAGAAAGTTCACACCGGGAATCACACCAACAGCACTACTAGATAGGGGCCAAGGGTACTAGCTGCTAGTACAAGGGTCTAGGGAACTTCTAAAGGGGCGGTGAATACCACACAACGTGGCTGGGCTAATATATGCCTTCAGGCAGATAGCCCAGTACCAACCTATGAACCTATGTGTGGTCTGGTATTTGTGCTGTGTTTTAGGTGTTTTGAATTTTGCAGTTTTGGGCTTCCCGGTTTTGGTGTTTCGTGTTGTGTGGATTTGATTTTATCATCTCAAAAAACTGAAATTCAAGATTTCAGTAAAGATTATGAAGTGAATCCGACAATCAGATATTACATAGCTCATTCAAATCCTGCCCGCTCTTAAAACTCATTCCTCCTCCAAAACATTATTCTGCATGTATTATTTCCACTATTTCCTTTTTTTCAGTGTACCCTTTTCTAAACATCTCACTTACAGTTCTTTTATCTCTGTTACTATAGTCACTATTTTTAATACACTGACTTTTCTTCTGGTCAATATTACTGATACAGAAAGTCACATGTGAGTTTTATTTTGGCTGAACTGTAAAATAAGCTCTCAAATTCTTTGCACAAGAATCGGGGACAAAGCCAAAAAATAATGAGGGACAAAGATACAAATTCAGGAACATTTTTTAAAATATCACTCTAATTTACTTAGAAAGGTAACAGAATAAGAAATTTTGCATCGGCATGTGTGTTTTAAAGAATTAAGAGGTATGAAACCTTACTGTCTGTCATTACTACTAAATGTAATCCTCAGTGATTTAGCAGAAAATCAAAAATTTTATGAGGAACATGGCAAAAGTATGAGGCAAAATCAGGGACATTCTGCAAAAGTCAGGATAGCTGAGAGTAGGGAGCATGTCTGCCTTCCCCTCTACTATAGACAATGACTGAATGACATTGTATGAATGATCATGGATATGACTTGCTCATAGTCTCTTTCATAAGCTGTCAGCTGATGAATATATGTAATATAGAGGATGTGAGTATATCAATCATCAGTTTGTTTTCTTTAGGAAGGTATATGCCTTTCTGCCAGTGGGTATGTGACCCCCTGAGTTGGATTTCTTTAAGACAGTATATGCCTTAGAGTATCAGGTGGATTTGTGATCCCCTGAGTTACTTATGTCTTATGGGAGGAAGCCATATTATCTGTCGATAACATTTATATGTGGGTGGCATGTTCCCATTTTCAGAAGGTATTAGTTGGTGAGGTAAACAGTAAGGAATTAATAGGTTCATGGGGTCATAGGTGGTTACTGGGCTGTTGACCTGAAGGTCTTTATAAGTCTAGCTGTGTGTACCCAATATAATACTAAAGAAACCCAATATAAAGGATCTTGCCTAAACTCGAGATCTTAGTTAGCAACAACTGCCCATATCTAGGAGGGTCATAGGAGAAATCCCCGGCAGGAATTTAGTTTCCCATCCAGTTATCCAGACTACATTTAAATAGGGTCATACAGGTGCTCTATTTGATGTGACTTGGTAGCCTATTTCAGAGGAGTGGCAACCTCTGAGAGACATATCTGTCTCTCCAGCAGGTCCTATTTGTTGCAGGCCAGGTTATGGTCCCTGGAGCAGGTGACCTTTGCCCCATTTGACTTGCAGATGTGCAGCATTTCCATTAGGTTTGGATCTGAGATTGCTCTGTAGGCCAGGCACAAGTCTGTTCTAAGTAGTCTGTACACTACTGAATGCAGTGACAGTGACTTCAGTCTGTCAATGTATGACGTGCTGGAGACCCTGAATTTTCGGGTCTATATTATATCATCGAACATTTAAAAAAGTGAATGATTAATAATCGACTCCATGTAAGCGAAAGCTTACAATCTCGAAAGCTCAGAACAGCAATTTTTTTCCAAGTGAAAAAAAAAATCGCTGCTCCAAAAAAAAAGAAAAAAAATGAAATAATAGATAACGTGGGGGGCTTCACCACCCCACACCCCCTGATGTGGGGGGCTGTGCCCCCCACCCCCCTACTTAAATATACCAACTCCGAGATCGCACTACAGTGCCGAAAATGGCAAAGTAACAGAAGCGGCCAAACAAATTCTTTCCCTGGGAAAGAATTTGCTTAAAAGCCGCTTCGCTATTTTGCCTTTTTGTTGTTTTAAGTTCGACCAAGACGCATTCGATAGAATGCATCTTTGGTCATCTAATAGGAACCTGAATTTTCTTGATTAGAAATCTCTGAAATCTCTCATGTTGCTGCAGGTGCCTGGTAAGGTACACACCAAAGGGAGAATTGTAGTCAATTACTGGCTTGATGAGGGTTGAGTACAAGGGAATTAAGACCTCTTACAGTCTTGAGGCAATGCCTTTGCTAATGAGGTGTGCGACGTAGAATGCTTTCCTTACCACAGTAGACACATGATGGTCAAAGTTTAGGCTACAGTCAACTTGTGTTCCCAAGTCTCTCACTACTGAGTTGTTACTTAGGGTATCATTATTTCTGTGATAGTCTGCAGGGATACCATTTTTACTGGGGTGGAGGTAGTGATAATGCATTTTTTAGCACTGAGTTTGAATCCACGGCTTTGGCACCAATCATTGGTTTGTGTAAGTCCCTCTTGAAGTATATTGACATTGTTTGGGGATTTATTGATTGCACCAAACACTAGTCCTCGCACGTACGGCTTGCACGGCCAACCAACCTTGAAACAAACACGAAGAGGCCAGCAAGTAGGTTTCACCGTTTAATAGAGGTACAAAAACGGACCAAAAGGTACCGTGAGTTAAACCATAGGTAGAACAAAGATACTCATACTAGTTTCGGCCCCCGCCTTCTTCAGTGAGTATCCATAAACAAAATAATGTGAAAATACACCAGCGTCAGTATAAATACTTTAGTTGACCAATGGGAATAGAAACATTCAAATTAGGCTGTCAGCTCAAAATTCAGTTCAAAGAATAACATAATAATGCAGTATGATGAACCAAAAAAAGAAGTTATATCCAATATTATGGATAAAATAACATAAAGCTAATATCCAAAAAATAAATAAACAATATGAAAATGTACATTCCAAGACCATAAAACAATATATGGTCTGGGCAAAAAGGCAAACCAAATGAAATAAGATGTATAAACATATAATCAAAAATATTATAATGCCCGAAACACACCCCTGGCCAAATGTCATATAAATAATTAATAAACATAAGAATATGTAAATACATCCAGAGATATGAATGACATAACAATAAAAAATAAATAAGAATGCAACCTCAACATCCAAATATTGAATCTTATAGTTGTATAACTACAAATAGTTGTAGTAGTCCAGCCCAGTATACATGTAATAATAAAGGGGTAAATGTCTAGAATTATAAATGGTCATTCAGACCAGGCGGAAAAAGGGCACCAAGATGTGTGATCCAGTATTTTTCTTTATGGCTCAGTATTCCCGCCAACCTGTCATGTTATTTCTATTGCCAGTAATTTTATCAATAATGGTAAACATGAACTTGGCACTTGGATGTTGGACTGTATGTAAATATAGTGCATTAGATGTTTTATGGTTTCTAATATCACTGCGGTGTTCACCAATTCTGATTAAGTAGTGAGCGTGATGTTTTGCCAACGTAAAAAGATTTACATTGGCATGTAGCCAAGTATATAACCCAGCTTGTTGAGCAATTACCAAAGATCCTCATATCATATACTTTACTAGTATTGGAACTCGTAAATTGTTTCAACTGGCTGACATTACTACAAGACACACAATGTCCACATCGAAAAGTTCCTATTAATTCATCCCCCATGATGGTAAGTTGCTTATATTTTGCTGCACCACTTTCCCTATGTTTGTAATGAGAAAGCATACCACCCAATGTTTTACCTCTTCTGAATGAAAAGAGCATTGATTATCCAGGATTCCCTTCAGAAAATCATTGGCTAATAGAATATTCCAATTGTTGTTGACAGCTTGCCTGACAGTTTGATAATTTTTACCTAGAGTAGTGATGAGTCTAATATTTTCCCTACTTGGATGTTGACTTTTGTCCTTATATTCCAACAGTGTGGCCCTATCCTGTCTGTCTGACCAAATTCTAGCAGATTCTATGTCAGAGATACAGTATCCTCTATCCAAAAACCTTGATTTAAGATCAAATTTTGCAGCTGTATAATCTTCTGGAGAGGAATTGATTCTACGAATTCTCAAATACTGAGATTTGGGGATGTTGCGGATGGTGTGACGTGGGTGCATACTCTGAGCATGTAGTAGAGTATTAAACTGGGGATATTTGCGGTGAATTTTGGTATTGAGTGTGTGATTAGTATTCCGATATATGGTTACATCCAAAAAATCAATCACCTCCTTGTGGAAGGTCACCGAAAATTCTATTCCCCACATCTTATTATTGAGGTATAGCAAAATTCTTTGAGATAATCCTCATCCGACGCCACACCATCCAGCAATCATCAAGATATCTCCTCCATATATCCATTTCCACTAAAAATATGTTATGTAGGGGGTTATAAATGATATATTCCTCAAGGTAGGCCATGAAAAGATCTGCATAGATGGGGGCAAAAGAAGCCCCATGGCCATCTTGCAGCTGCCAATAGCATTCCCTTGAAAATAAAACACATTTTGGTCAGGACATGTTCTGTTAGGCAAATAAGTAGGGTATTGAAACCGGAGGGTAAAGTTCCTCTAGTAAGCCAATATTCTAAAGCCTGAAGCCCGCCCAATGTGGTATACTGGTATAAAGAGATTTTACATCCAATGTACACATTAACCAATTGGGCTCGAGCTGACTGTTCTCAATGATTTTCAAAAATTGCGTGGTATCCTGGATTCTCGCTCTAACCATAGATAATAAAGGTTTGAGAAATTGGGTTAAAAATGCTGAAAGTGGTTCGGTGAGGGAGCCATGGCCAGAAACAATTGGCCTTCCTGGTGGATGTGTGATAGATTTGTGTATTTTGGGGAGCAAATATAAAATTTGTCTATCAGGATCTTTGACTTGTAAGTGTTGTACAGTTTTAGATTTAATAATGCCTTCCTCCAATGCTGATTCTAAAAATAAATCAATTTCACGCTTGAATTGACTGGTTGGATCTATAGTCATTTTCATGTAGCAGTGTTCATCCGATAATTGTCGTAAACCCTCACTAACATAATAGTCCATATTAAGAATAACTACTGCACCACCCTTGTCAGCTTGAAGAATAGCTATGTTATGATTGGCACGAAGTTCTGATAAAGCCTCCCTTTCTGATATGGTGACATTATCCCTGCCAATAGAAGTTTCAAAAAGCGGAAAATGTAAGTCTTTTAACACCGCTTGTTGAAAAATAGATACATTTTTATGCATGGGTGGTTGAAATGTGGACTTGTGGAATGTAAAATCAGTAGATCTTTGAGTGTTAGTACTATCCTGTTCTGCAAAAAACAATTTGAGGTTAAGTCTACGACAAAAATCAAGGACATCAAGTGTAGTACGGTACTCATCAGAAAAGAAACTAGGAACAAAATTAAGTCCTTTATTCAAAATTTTTTCTTGATCTTCCGTGAGTACATAGTCTGATAAATTCAAAACATTCTTAAAGGCTGTAGTGGTTATTTCAGTAATGCTTGGATTAGTCCCGTCATGGACTCTGTAGATATGTTGGTGTCTATGTTTCCTCCCCCCTCTGGATTTCCTCCCATACCTAAAGGGTATTTTGTATTAGTTTTCTTTTTTAATGGGGAGTTGGCAATATTACCAGATTCACTGTCAGTATAAGAAGACTCCTCCCCAGAGGTACTTGTGTGAAACTGGTCCCTATTCTTGAGTATAGATCTCGGTCTTTTTCTGGTCCTGCCCCTGTTTACACTAGGGACATTCTCCTGAAATCTGACAGTTCTTTGTACTTGAAAAGGATGTCCCTTATCATAATCATTAGTGTCCCGATTAAATTTCTTAATTTTTCTTTCCTTAATGGTAGTATCATATACAGTTAACTCCTTGGACAATTTGCCCAAAAGTTCAAGATACTTGGGACTTGATTCATGTTTCTTGCATTCATTAGCAAGATCTTTAACCTCCGATAAACACAAATCTATTGTTCTTTCATAATAAGAGGCGAGAATTTTAACAAATACCATGGAGCCTTCTCGAAGAGCTGCATCCCATTCCTCTGTAAGCCTCTCTTCAGATCTGCCTACAAGTGGGTGCAATTTAATGCGTAATCCTCTGGGTGCCATATTTTTATAAATATAGGCCTTAAACAGCCTGAGATGCCAAATGTTGGCTCTCAATCCCTTGAGGCCCTTTTCCAAATTCTTAAAGGATACCTCACAATCATCAGTTGTGTTAATAATCGGTTGGTTGGGATTGCTGCTTGGGATATGGTTAAGGCCAAAAATGGCTAAATCCTCCCTATCAGCACACAATCCATCCACCATTTTGTCAAGATCCATATTATAAAAAGGGCTTGTTCAAGGAGTGAACCGTAAAGAATAGGAAAATATGTGGAACAGGGACAGGACCAGAAAATCCAGAGTTGTTGCACAAAAAAGGCAATCAATCAATTATAGAAATATTATTGGGACCAGTTTTAAACCAAATACCCCAATGTATCATATGTAGAATCCTCGGGTGATGATGCCTAATATCCAATATACAAAACGTATTAGTCCAATATACAGTGTGATGGACCCTAAATATTATTAGGCCTATATATGACCAACAATGCCATGTAACATCCAAGTGAAACACTGTTATAGTTTAACTTACAACAATGGGTATATAATATAACCAATTCCCAAATAATAGTAGACAAAACCTGTGATGTTCATAAGTCCAAAAACCAGTGGGTAGCTTATAATGTATGGTATACATAAAAAATAGGTGATATTATATTATCAAAAAAATAGCAAGAAAGCATACCCAACTGATCTAGAAAAACATCAATATCTGCTAGTATATAGCCTGTGTAAGGTAGGGCAATATTCTGTTCTCAAAGAGAGTGACTCAAAAGCATACTGGTATAATGAACTTAGGTGTCCACTGGAGTATAGACCCATGTGAGTGAGACAATGTTGTTTGTCAAAAAGAGTAGCTAAAAAGCATACTCAACCTATCTAAAGTAAATTTCAATTTCTACCAGTATGTACACCTGAGTTAGGTTGACCATATACAAACTGACAATCAACTAATATAGATGGAAAAAAGATATTCCATGTCACAAGGAGAAAATGTATTTGCTCATAATATGTAAGGTTCAATCTATAAACATATCTTGAAAATTATTCAAGACATATAAGACTGCCTACATATATAGTAAAGTATATTCATCAAAGTTATAACCAAAAAATGTTTTTACAATCATCATCTTCCTATTGACAAAAGACTGATATAAAAATCAATGGACTCTGCCAATATTATAGCTATAGTGTCTTAATAGTCCACCTTTAGTAATATTATACATACATGGAAAATTGTAATCTAACTAAAAATGAAAAAGGCCTATATTATTATAGAAAAATATTGGACAAATTTGTTACCCATGTGCACTGAATATCTCAATAATAAAGAAATGTGCATATATATCACCATAGGAAATCAAAAATTATCATTATTCACACATTCAGGAATGTGATATAGACAATAGTATGTACCTTCAAAGTCCAAATCATCAAAGGTATTCTTTAAATACAGCTAGTAACAAATGCCATATGAATAGTGACATTAAACAGTATTACAATATTAAATGGGATAATAAATCTCACAATACTTGAAATACGACCAGTAACAAATATATGTTTCTGTGACCCAAAGGTCTGAATAACAATATTGTACTTGTCCCAAGTATTCAACATATATAAATGATCCCCATCATGGTCGTTTGTAAATGCCGCCTAATCAAAAGGCCGTATGCAACAACCAATTGCTTCCGATTAAAAAAAGGAAAGAAAATGTCCATAAAGATCTCATGAATACAAAAAAATTTGTCCCAGGTTGATACACTACAGTCCATTCATCCGTGAACATCCATCTGCAGAGTATATGGCTTGAGAAGTGATGCTAAATAAACAGTTCTTCACATGCTATCGTATACCCCAAATGCAACAACGGCCCACAATGTAGACAAATACAAAATTGTAAAACAAAATTTACATGGTTTCCAAATAACTTGAAATAGTTGCTCCCACTGATATGATCCACCAAGCAAGGTTAGAAATATTTTTAACCCAGTATTGAGCTCGTAGATCTGAATGAAAGTTGGATATTTTCAAATAAGAAACTGAATTTCACCACATGCCATAGGTTGTAAAAAAATTTTTGGCCAGCTGTAAACATGCTCTCATGTCCGCATGTACATCCAATGCAACCAGGCCCTCAATCAAAATGAGCCCAGTTCACAATAGCGGAAAATATATCATGACATCCACGCCAGTTCGAAAAAAAGAGCACACACCGTAGCGGTAATCAAAGCCGTTATGATTACCAAAATGTAGTTAGTCAATATAAAAATCACAGTACCTGGTTTGACGATATTCTTAAACCCAACGGTCAAGAGACCTATAAACAGAATGTAGCCAAATACTCAATTAGGTTCACCATACCAAAAAGGATTATGTTGAAAGCATAAACGAAGTCCCAATGGTGCACTGCATAAATCTATGCACTGACGATGGTGAAATACACCCAAAAATAACCTCAGGGAAGGAGCCTTCTCCCACCGACAGTGAATCCTGAACGCCAACAGCGAGATGAAGCAACTGAACCAAACACTAGTCCTCGCACGTACGGCTTGCACGGCCAACCAACCTTGAAACAAACACGAAGAGGCCAGCAAGTAGGTTTCACCGTTTAATAGAGGTACAAAAACGGACCAAAAGGTACCGTGAGTTAAACCATAGGTAGAACAAAGATACTCATACTAGTTTCGGCCCCCGCCTTCTTCAGTGAGTATCCATAAACAAAATAATGTGAAAATACACCAGCGTCAGTATAAATACTTTAGTTGACCAATGGGAATAGAAACATTCAAATTAGGCTGTCAGCTCAAAATTCAGTTCAAAGAATAACATAATAATGCAGTATGATGAACCAAAAACAAATTATATCCAATATTATGGATAAAATAACATAAAGCTAATATCCAAAAAATAAATAAACAATATGAAAATGTACATTCCAAGACCATAAAACAATATATGGTCTGGGCAAAAAGGCAAACCAAATGAAATAAGATGTATAAACATATAATCAAAAATATTATAATGCGAAACACACCCCTGGCCAAATGTCATATAAATAATTAATAAACATAAGAATATGTAAATACATCCAGAGATATGAATGACATAACAATAAAAAATAAATAAGAATGCAACCTCAACATCCAAATATTGAATCTTATAGTTGTATAACTACAAATAGTTGTAGTAGTCCAGCCCAGTATACATGTAATAATAAAGGGGTAAATGTCTAGAATTATAAATGGTCATTCAGACCAGGCGGAAAAAGGGCACCAAGATGTGTGATCCAGTATTTTTCTTTATGGCTCAGTATTCCCGGCCAACCTGTCATGTTATTTCTATTGCCAGTAATTTTATCAATAATGGTAAACATGAACTTGGCACTTGGATGTTGGACTGTATGTAAATATAGTGCATTAGATGTTTTATGGTTTCTAATATCACTGCGGTGTTCACCAATTCTGATTCGTAGTGAACGTGATGTTTTGCCAACGTAAAAAGATTTACATTGGCATGTAGCCAAGTATATAACCCAGCTTGTTGAGCAATTACCAAAGATCCTCATATCATATACTTTACTAGTATTGGAACTCGTAAATTGTTTCAACTGGCTGACATTACTACAAGACACACAATGTCCACATCGAAAAGTTCCTATTAATTCATCCCCCATGATGGTAAGTTGCTTATATTTTGCTGCACCACTTTCCCTATGTTT
This sequence comes from Protopterus annectens, assembly GCF_019279795.1. Lineage (NCBI taxonomy): Eukaryota > Metazoa > Chordata > Ceratodontiformes > Protopteridae > Protopterus > Protopterus annectens. Next base: position 775,874,732 of record NC_056748.1, read on the forward strand.
GTAATGAGAAAGCATACCACCCAATGTTTTACCTCTTCTGAATGAAAAAGAGCATTGATTATCCAGGATTCCCTTCAGAAAATCATTGGCTAATAGAATATTCCAATTGTTGTTGACAGCTTGCCTGACAGTTTGATAATTTTTACCTAGAGTAGTGATGAGTCTAATATTTTCCCTACTTGGATGTTGACTTTTGTCCTTATATTCCAACAGTGTGGCCCTATCCTGTCTGTCTGACCAAATTCTAGCAGATTCTATGTCAGAGATACAGTATCCTCTATCCAAAAACCTTGATTTAAGATCAAATTTTGCAGCTGTATAATCTTCTGGAGAGGAATTGATTCTACGAATTCTCAAATACTGAGATTTGGGGAGTAAGGTACACACCAAAGGGAGAATTGTAGTCAATTACTGGCTTGATGAGGGTTGAGTACAAGGGAATTAAGACCTCTTACAGTCTTGAGGCAATGCCTTTGCTAATGAGGTGTGCGACGTAGAATGCTTTCCTTACCACAGTAGACACATGATGGTCAAAGTTTAGGCTACAGTCAACTTGTGTTCCCAAGTCTCTCACTACTGAGTTGTTACTTAGGGTATCATTATTTCTGTGATAGTCTGCAGGGATACCATTTTTACTGGGGTGGAGGTAGTGATAATGCATTTTTTAGCACTGAGTTTGAATCCACGGCTTTGGCACCAATCATTGGTTTGTGTAAGTCCCTCTTGAAGTATATTGACATTGTTTGGGGATTTATTGATTGCACCTAATTTGCAGTTGTCAGCAAACTTAGACACAGCCCCTCTATTTTGGCCTGAACTTCTGAGAAGTATATTCCAAAAAATAGGGGGCCCAGCACTGACCCCTGTGGAACCCACTGGTGACAGGTCTGCTAGTTGAGGTAAAGTCCCCAACTTTGACTGAGTGTGATCTGTTGGTGAGCCATTTAGCAACCCATCTGACGACATAAGGGTTGATATCAGCTAAAAGAATTTATCAATGATTCCAGAATGTGGGATTGTGTCGAAGTCCATGGCTAAGTCAAGGTAGGCTGTATGCACAGATTTGCCTTTGTCTATGGCTCTGGTGACATTTTCAGAGACGTCCAAGAGGTTTAAAAGGCATGATCTGCATTTGACAAAACCAGACTGTGTTTGGAGATCACCGATATTCTTATTTATAAGGTCCAAGATGATTCATTCCATGGCCTTACAGATAAGGCTGGTTAAGCTTATGGGTCTGTAGTTCCCAGGGTCAGTTGTTGTTTTCCATTCAGCAGGGACAAAACCAGTATTCAGGCTGTGGTTGAAGAAAGTACCTAATGGAATTGCTAACTCATGTTTTAGACCATTTAAAATGCAACCTGGGATGTTATCCGGTCCCATAGAGGCTGTGTTTTTGCTCTTGGACAGAACATCAATGACTTGCTCTTTGGAGATGAAAGGTGGGGGAGATATAGAGGGAATGCTTTGTGTAATGTTTGGAGGGGACAGGAGGCTAAAATTTTTGCCAAACCTGTCAGCTAATAAGTTAGCTATTTTTGCAGGATCAGTGTGTCATGCCATCCACAGCTAGTTCAGCACACGTCTGGGTCCTGCTTTTTAGGTTATGGATATAGCTGAAGAATGCTTTATGGTTATTCTTAGCTATGGTTGCTACATTTTTTTCGAAGTTGCCCTTGGCGGATTTTGCAAGTTGTCGTATTTATTTGTTCAAACAGAGGAGGGTGATATTCCAGTGCTGGGACCTCTCTTTTTTATTCTTAGATAGCAACTTTTTCCTCTTGTTGTATAACCTATTAATGCTAGATATCCACCAGTGAGGCTTGTTTTTTTTGAGGATCTTGTTTTGATCCTATTAAGTACAACAGTGTCAGTTCATTTGTATAAGTGATTGTACAGCGCATTTGTGTATACCTTGATATAGCTGTCAATGCCATCTGTGAGAACAGGAGCTTGGAAATTATTTATGCCATCTCTTTTAGCCTGATTTCACCTAAGAGGGGTTCAGGTGTTATAGCTACTGCAAATGTGACTGATTTGTGATCAGATTTAACCAGTGATGGTCCTATACTTGTGGTGGTGCAATGGTCACCCATGTTGGTGAGAACCAGATCGAGAATATTTGAGCCTCTTGTGGGGTTGTGAACTATTTGTTCCAGGGCAATAGTGTTAACAAAGTCCAGGAACCTTTGTGTGAGCATGTTGGTACTCATACATTTCTCAGTCAATAGAGGGATAGTTAAAATCGCCCATGGCTAGAATGTTTGGTTGTAATTTGATTGACTCAAGTAGGTCCAAAGAAGCAGTGTGGGTATCATGGTTCATTGAAGGGGGCCTATAGCTAACAATGACTTAAAGGTGGGGGTCTTACCCACTCCATGGAGTTTTCCTGTCAAACCAGTCTAGAGGTGTAGTTATCTTTGATGAAGATACATACCCCTCCTCCTTTGCTTCTCACATGTTCATTTTGCTGTCTGAAAGTGTGGAAGGTATTGTAGCCTGGCAAGGTTGGAATACTCTCTGCAGCCCTGAACCAAGTTTCTGTGACTGCACAGACATCAACATTCTTCAGGGAGAGGAGTGCTTCCAGAGAGTGCTGTTTCTGATTTAAACTCCTATTATTTAGCAGCATAACCTTTAATTTATTTGTGAGTGATATTTTCACATTGGAAACTTTGTTCTTGAGACCTTGCCTAAAAAAGGCACTATGGGGGAGGCAAATGCTTTAGCCAGTAACCAAATGCCTAGAGGTGACAGGTGAAGACCATCTCTGGCAAAGCATTGTGTTTTATCAACCATGTCATCCCAAGCTGTCAGGAACTGGATCTCCTTAGAATGACACCAGAAACTAATCCAATTGTTTAAGTCAATCATTTTTGTTTATACTGTGATATCATCCTAGGTGAGGGTAGAATGCTGTTCAAGACTAGGGACATACCTGCCTGGGACACTTATTCAGAGAACTCAATCATGTCTCTCTTCATATAGTCCAGTGAGGTATGTCTCATGTCATTCACATCAACATGAACTATGATGGAGTCATAATGGTACTTGTTGTCAAGAGACTTGAGTGCATGTGTGATCTGACAGATCCTGGAACCCGATAGATAGCTGACTATAACCTTCTCCTTGTCCAGCCTGGTGCATGGGACATCTGTGTTTCTCACAATGGAGTCAACTATAACTAAATAATATGGTTTTGATGTGCTTTGCCTTAGAGGCTTATTTGGTGAGGAGGCATTGATGCTTTTGTTTTTATGTGTATTGAGTGCTGTGGGTGCCATATTAGGTGTGGCATGTTTGTATTTGGAAGATCTCTAGTGTTTAGGTAGGTTTTTGGTGAGTACCTCTGCATATGATGGTTTATGTTTTGAGTGCATGGTTTGCAAAGGAGTTGTAGTATGTGAGCTGGCAACCTGTTCAGTGTCACTGTTGTGTACGTGAGAGAGCAAGGATTCCATATTCTTAGTCTAGCTGCATCTCTCACAAATTGTACTTGGGTGATTTAGGAGTAGAGGGTCGTCAGTTTACATGAGGCAGTTGCTACACTGCCTCAGGATACTCATGTCAATCAGGCTGGTGGCAGAAACTGAGGGAAAGTCAATCAATAATGCTAGGTTAAATCCTGTTTTCACAGTGGGGAAAGAAAATGGAGGTGTGTGGTACAACTGGGTGCTCTAAGGAGGGACCATACTAATGGAAAGCTGTCTAAACGGTCTATACTAGTGGGGATTCTCTAAATAGTATGAGACTGTTGTAGATTTGGTGGTTTTTGGGGCTGCTTAAGTGGCAAAAGCACAGCTGATGTGCTCTCTGAGCAGCTAAGCACAATTTAAGGACTTCTTGGCTGGATCACAGGCAGCTACTACAGGAAAATGTATCTACTGAAGTTTTTGCATCTATAACTGCCAATGGTTACCCCCACTGTATGGTAGTGCGTGATGGTGTACGGTGGTGCGCTATAGGTAAACAGATGAATGCAGCAGAACAGTGGCTGTTCACCTTACTCTGTGGAGCTGTGTTAAAACAAGTGCACAGACCTTCTTCTGTGTTGACGCAAGTGCAAAACTTCTTCTGTTAGATTATATGCACGTAGTTATCCAATAAACCATTATGGTACAATACCTCCCAGTATGGTCTCTCAATTTTTAACCTCTGTCTGATGTGGTTTTCAAAGGTACATTTCACAATTCAGTTAAATAAGAGAAGTGGGACTTTAAAATCAGATTTTTTTCTTCTCAGTATGTTTAATGACGGAATGAATATGGACTTTTTTTACCAATTTGTTTACTTGGTAACCTCAATGGACACAGTTGCCCCTTTTCAGTGGCAACCCATGAACACTGACTGGTAAGATAATTTGATCAGAGTAACATAGTAGGTAAATGAAGGTGAAAGGAGTTAAACCCTATAGCTAGAAACTGGAAGTGGCTCATTATCAGCTTAGAGCTTTAGTCCTCTGTGTGCTAACTGCTAAGTTAATGCTAGACTTCACAGACCATGGCAAAATTTAAGTTGATAACTTACCAGTTTATACACTATATTTATACTTTGTGTAGAAGAGTTTCATAATTTTTAATTATACAAAAATGAATCACTTTCAATATTGTGCACAGTTTAAATAATCATAAAGCAGTGGAAGGTTACTTAACTTTTTGTCAGAACTGTATGCTGAGATGGCCAAATCTGTGGGAATGAAACTTCACATTCAACAAATGTACAAAACTCCTTCAGTTTGCTGCTCTAACTTTTAAGAAATAACACTAGCCCCAAGTGAGTATTTTAGTATTCCTTTTGTGCCAGGGTCTGCAAGTAATTGTTTAAAAATGTAACATTTCAGTGGATACTTTGTTCTTGTTGCTGCTTAACACTGTTTTAACTATACTGTGAAAAAGTGGCTTTTGAAATCTGTCATTTCTGTCAGCCTCCTCTTTGCAACTCAAACACAGGAAGATTCTTTATGTGTCTTACTGAACCAACAAAGAAAGTCCTATAATGCACTTTGTTCATCTTTGTTGTAGCAAGAAAATATTCTCGTTATGGGTTTGGCTTGGTGTTTAGCTGGTGGCTGAATTCATTGCACAAGTCAAGTTCCCACTTTTAATTTAAATTCAGTACTTACTTATAATGAAGCTGTAGGCTCTTCCTGCATCAGATGGGGTGGCCAAGGTAAGGGAGGGGGCATACTCTTTAATGATTAACTAAGAAGCAACCCTATGGAGGATGAGAAGAGTGAGATGAAACCCAATACCTCTCGACGTTGTCTCATTAAGGCTGAGTGGTAGCTGCTGATACAGATACTAGCTGTGAGACAGCTGCCTCTAACTTCAGACTGGGATCTTCTTGTAAGATTGACACAATGTAATGATATAATTAGGGGCTATGACAGAGACATGTAAGTTAAAAGGCAAGAGGGAACAAGCTAAAAGCAATCTTAAATCATGTAATCATATAAACCAGGTGTTCAGAAATGTGACTTGGGAAACAAGTGATTTTCTTCATATCAGTTTTAGAAAGAAAACTTCATAATTATACAGTTAAACTTTTATGCAACTGGAGTTACTAAACTATTGAAATTATGTTATACCATTTACTGTTTTTACATACAGGTACGTATGGTAGGTACGTACATCCACAAACAGCTACTAGGAAATCAAGCAGGGTCAGCAATGATCAGATACTTGTTGTGGCTAGCATTTCAGAAGGATAATTTCTTCTTTGGCTATAAGCTTCTTAAAAGCCATTATTTGATTTTATTATAAGTTGTAACTTAAAATGCTGTATCCATGTGAGAGACTGATCATGGTATCCTCAAATGTATAAAGCCATGGGTGCCATTGTAGCTTGTAGCTTGCTGGACTAAAGCCTCACACATCACTAAATGTATAACCTGTAAGCAGTTAAATGTATTTGTGTGGATTCTGCACATATATTGTAGGAAAACATACAAATTATATTATGACTGTAGATTAATTGCTCTAGCCCTACTGTGGCCAAGCCTAAAGATGCTTTTATACCAGGTTAGTAGTTGTTCATCAGTCTGTGGAAATGGAGTAAACACTATAGTATGGAAACAGCTATGTGCATTAGGATCTTTTTAGTTAGAATAAAGTTATAATTTGAAATT
>NC_056748.1:775885858-775890858 GCF_019279795.1 Protopterus annectens
GTTCTAACAAAGCTCGTTTTCAGGGGAGGCCCAGGAAGAAAATCTCCACAATTAACAAATTATGTTGGATAGACTGACATATGATACAGTGACATTCAAAGCACTTTAGTTTACATATTATGAAATAATACATGAGAAAAAGTTTTCTTTTTATACTATTTCCTAAGATACATAATGTCTTTACGAGACAATTAATTACAGTTATGTTATAGGAAATAAATGGTGGGCATTGCAGAAATATCTAAGTACTATTTCACTGGGATGCTATAGTAATGTAAGGGTATGTCAACAAGGGTCTTGCTTATCCATTAGGCTAGGCCTTTGGTGTGTTGGTACAGGTAGAAGAGAGAAGTGTAAGGAAGTGTTTGGATTATTTACTTCCCACTTAAGAGAAATAGGTAGCATCATCTATTCTTTTTCATTTTGTTCATAAACTTTACAGTAAATGTGTAAGTGGCATCCAGTTTTGTAACTGAACTCGCTCTCTTAGTCCTTTTAAAATAAGTGTGACAACTTGAAGAAGAAGAATTATTCATAGGAAATTCAAGGCAGTTTAGCTTCCCAACCTCAGGCTGTACCCCCTTTCTCAAGAGGGCTAGGCCAGTTACTCCCAGGGTAAATCTGGCGGTACCCATCCAGTCACCCAGGTTCTGTCTGAAGAATGCTAATGTATCATAGGTTCATAGGTTAGTACTAGGCTAACTACCCCTGTGGGTCATTTTAAGCCTAGCCAATTACCCCATGTGAGAATTGAACCCTGCACCTTGTGTCTGTAAGGTGAACACCTTAACCATTATGCCAGCCCCCTCCCCCATCACATTATCTGATCTGCAGGGGCAGCTTATTATGACATGCAGGAGGCACAATATTATGCATCTATCTCTTAAATGAGTTTCATTTATTTACTGGTGAATATTTAGTTCCCTGGTTCTGGTGTTTACTAAGTTATCAGACTTGTGTAGATATAGGAGATCAAAGACAACAGGGTCTCTAACAGAGTGGTAGGTAAAGCACAGAGTGCCCCTCAAGTGTCCGTATGATATTCAGCAAAGTGGTAGAGCTTCTAGCCACTCTTGGTAGCTCAGGAACTTTGGCCCTGAAATCTTCTTAGCTAGGAACCTCTGGGAATTTTGTAGTTGTCACTTTTGTAGCTATGTGAGCTACATCCCAAAGGGGCATTGTACTCTATAATTGGTCTAATCAGTGCTTTTTATATAGGAATAACATATTTAGATTGGGATAATATACACTTGGCTATTAGTGGTGCCAGGCAGAAGGATTTTCTGACTATGGTTGCCACATCATGATCAAAGAAAAGGGCACTGTCAACCCAAGTACTTGGGAACCTGACTATATATTCATTTAGCAGTGCAGATTGTCTGTAGTATATGTTGAGGCAAGGAGATTGTTTGCCAAATAAAATTACTCCACACTAATTATGTGGATTCTGTCTTTTAGCCATTTTCTATCCCTCTTACCACAAAAGTATCTGTATTTAAAGAATCATCTTACAATGCTTGCATAGGTTATGGTGAGAAAAGCTTTTGCTAGTTCAAGGTATGATGTCTTAGCATAGCCACTGTCAGCAGCCAGAGTGACCCTCTCCAAAAAGTTAACTAGATTTTAGAGGCAGGATTGCCCTTTGATGAAGCTGAACTGTTGTGGGTCTAGCCTAATGAGATTTTTGATATTATAACTGATAAGATCAATTATGCTCCATAGCTTTGCAGATCTGGGTCATAAGACTAATGAGTGCATAATTATTAGGGTCTGTGGTACGACCACCCTTGTGGACAGGCATTGCCACTATACTATACCCTAATTAAGAAACAAATCCTGTGGCTAAGCTTAAGTTAAACAATTTAAGGGTAACAAAGACATGTTTGTCACTATTTATTAAGCATCCAGGTACAATGTCAGGTCCCATGGAGGAAGTATTTTTGTCTTTGATAGCATCCTCAGAACTAGTTTCTTGGTGATACGTTTGCACTAAACTTGTTTGCTAATATATTGGCAATTTCTATTGCATCAGAGTGGGTGGTCCTATGTAGGATTAGTTCTGAGGATTGCTGGGTATTGTTCCTTAGTATTTTAATGTAGTTAAAGGACTTGTAGTTATCATTAGGTTCAGAAGCTACCCTAAGTTCATGGGTTGCTTTACTAGTCCTAACACTATTTTTCAGTTCCCTGGTAATGGTTTTATGCTCTCCTTGTTAGGAAGTATTTTGGATTTACTGTATAATTTAAGAATTTTTTGCTTTTGTTATAATGTTTATTTGTGTTGGTTGTCCACCCGGGTTGCTTGTTTTTGAATTTCCCATTAGATTTTGCTTTGGTTCAGACTGCTAATTATATGCATTTATGTAAGTGGGTGTAGAACTCCTTTGTGAAGCTGACTGCTGTATCCAGGCTGATGCTGTCATAGGTGAATTTTGACATTTCTTCATATAAGTGCATGAAGTCTGCCCATCTGAAGTCCATAAATTCATAGATGTTAGCTTTAGGAGCTTTTGGAGCTTTTGAAGGTAAATGTCAAAAGTTATGGTCTGGCTTAACTGGGGAAGGAATGACCAGGGGAATAGTTCATATAAAGGCTGTGTCCATGAGCACTATGGGGCAGCAAAGACTTTAGCTAGTGTATGGAAGCCTTTGAATGAGAGGTACAGACCACCCCTTGAAAAGCAATTTAGACTGTTCATCTTAACCCATGCTGACACATACTGGATCCCCATAGAATGACACATACTATTCAGCCAATTGTTGAAGCTAATTATCTTTTCTTTTTATCTAGGCATGCATCATTCTTGATGAAGGAAGGATGCCACTCAAGACCAGAGTCTTACATGTATTTGTCACAAGCATGGAAGGTTATACCTGTCCCTCAGGGTTTTTGTATCCCTGGTCATTTATTCTGACATAAGCTATCACCATGTAGTCATATTTGCCACTAAAGGATCTTTATGGCCCAGTAATGTTAATGATCCCAGCACCCAAAAGGCAAATGACTGTAACCCTACCCTCTTCCAGACTGGTGACTGGAGAATCTGTATGCTAACAGCTGAGGCACCCGTTTCTTAGACATTTGTCAGTAGAGTGTTTAGGAGAGTACAACGCCAGGAGTAATATGACTCTTGATGACTTCATTATGTAGGTCTGCATCAATGAGTTGGAGAACTTCCACTGAGACCTCTTCTTACAAGTTCTAGAAGGTTTTGATAGGGTTTTTAATGGCCTCAGCATATGATATTTTAATGTAATCTTGTTGAGAAACTGCTGGAGGTGAGTTTGAAGGTGTGATTGCATTATGTTCACTGTACATGATTTTAGGTGAGAGAGATGCCTCCAAATTACTTAAATATTTGCACCTCAAAAAGACAGAGTTATTTATGTTAAATAAGTTTTTTTTTTTTTATCAGTGAATATAAGGCAGTTCATGTACTGCCTGAAGACACCCATAAGAGATGGGAACCAGAAGAAAAACAAGCTGGCTGACCTTCCATTATGTCCAGCATTTCAAGTATTAGATGGAGAAATACACAAGTAAGGTAAATGTAACTATGCAGCTTAATTTACTTTACATTTTGGAGAAGTACACAGGCTAAACTTTTTGTAGGGATTAACTAGTTTAATAGTACACAAACTAAGCTATTTGAAAGGGGGGGGTGTCCAGTGGAATGCATGGTTTACTATCAAAATCTTGACGTTAACAAAAAAGTATTTAATATCAAAAGCCAACGTCGAATTTCTGCATATTAAGTAGGTGAAAATGTTGAATTTGCTGAATGAATTCAGCAGATTTGATATTTTTGTCAAATATCAAACGTGACATCTCTATAGGAGCAAAGTACTCCTCCAATGCAATTCACATTTTTGCAGGGGGCAAGCCGCTCTTTAGTCATAACATTGAGTAAATATCAGCGAATGCACAATGGCATTCACTGATATGGATTCTTACTCAATTAACGTTCAGAAACATGGGAATCAGCCAAGTGTCATTCGGCATTCCCATGTTTGTCGAACTTACTTTGTAAATTTTGATAGTAAACCGGAATGCATATTTGTAGCTAGTAAGTGAAACAAAACAGCAATTAAGAGATCTTAAGAGCTGGAGAGTACAGTCAATCTCTTTAATAAAATATGTTACATGGGTTCCAAAAGTGATTTACACAACTGACCAGTGTTTGTTGGCATCTTGAGCAGTGATATGATTCCACAAGCAGCTAGTTTCAATTAGCATTGGAGAAGTAGCTTAAAGCATTAAATATTGTTATGCAATACAGCTTGAGGGAACACACTCATGGATGCAGAGAACAAACCCAAAATTATGTTGGTGAATAATACAGATACTAGGTGAACAGTCAGATCACATCATACACATTTATTCATTGAACATTGCAACTCCACTTTGTGCAGCTCTGCCCTATGTAGGAATGTCAAATTTTAAAACAAGTGCTAAGGATTAAACAAAAAAAAGCTCTTCCAACAGAACAGCCAGCAGCAATTACACTTAGGAACTACATTCAGGCAACCAAAATTCTTAAATTAGCCTGTTTCTCTCAACTCTCACCAGAGAAAAAACAGGATTTAATTCTAAAAAGTTAGCCCACTTAAACAGCAAACATAGTGTACCTATTAACTAGAATCTATTACAATAAGAGATTGGAAAGAGCTTGGAAAACTTAACCCAGTTGTTATAAGGCCTTAATGAGGACAATGATAAGTAAAGTAACTTAAACACTGATAAAAAGCAAATAAATCACTAAACAATTAACTGGTCATTGCAAGGCCTGGAAACCAGCAGCAGAAGGGTTGGGAGGCCTGGAAGCCAGCAGCAGATGTTTTAAATTACGTTAACAAAAATAAAGCTTGTGGTATATAATGCAGTTTACATCATGCACATGATAAAAATGTCATATTCCTTCTTTCACCTTAGCTTTTGTAAGAAAGGACATATTTTTATGCAGCAGCTCAGTAGATACCTGGAAAATAGAAAATATACC